>NC_056743.1:439411390-439421390 GCF_019279795.1 Protopterus annectens
ACACTTCTATGCTGTTGTTGGCTAAACCTAAAATGGTTGACATACCACAGACTTAGTGTAAACCTATGAACTTAATATGTTATTCCACGGATAATAAAAGATTCCAATCCTAATTGTTTGGGGGTGCAGTAGGCATCATATCTGAAAAGATTCTGCCATTGAATTGGCTATGGTAATAGACTATACAATTCAGATGTGCAGTGAGAAAGGTACATGCAAAGGAACATAAATATTGGAATGCAAGTTAAAGTACTATTTCTTCCCACATTATTTACTTTCCTGGACCCCTGCTACTTGACATGTATGGGCAATCTATTCCAGGTTCATGGATCAACATATTTGGAATATACAGATTACTGTTGTGCTCAACAAGGCAAAGTTATTTCAGTGCTACTTCAGTATAGCCTACTATCTTTAATGGCACTTAAATTCAGAAAAAAAAAAAAAAGGTCTTTGCCACCATGTGCACCCACCGAGGACCCCTGCACCCCACATTACATATTCTAACTCCAGATGTCAAACTTTGGATAGAATACAACCTTTCCAGTGTGACATGCTTGATTTTGGGGAGCAAAGCAATTTACTGAATCCTGCTTCATTGCACTGCACTCAACTATGGCTAGTCCTAAGGATAACATACATGTAGTAATGCATATATTTTATGTACGAAGCCATGTGTGGTCTAATGGTAGTTTGCTTCCCAATATGCCCAAGGATGGAGAGCAACTGAGAAAAGAAAGCTAAATGCTAAAAACGTAGAAGAACCTTGTAGTAAAATCACACTAATATAGCATTGTAAGGATAAAATTATACAATATAAACATGTAAGTAGAGTAAACTGAAAATAGCATAAATAAAATAATACCATACATAAAGGCACAGAGTGGTTGGAAGGTGACATACGTTTTATTCCAGTTTTTGCCCCTACTGCCCCCCCCCAGCCTATGAGCCATTCGTTCCCTCATTACTTATGGTGAGATTCAGCAGAGAGGAGCCAACATTTAGCTAGCCATCAAGGTTGTGATTGTTTTTCTTTTTGACTATGTCTCTCCACGCACTTGGTTCTGCCAGGGAAGGTGGAACAAGCAGCAGGATGCCAGTGCTGTGTGGTCCCTTACTTCCTCAACAGACAATGACAGCAAGCAAACCCACCATTCAACTTAAAAGTACAGGAGTTATTTTCCTCGGTCTCCAGTAGAGAAATGATATAACCCATCCAAATCTTTATCCAAAAAAATATCGCAGACCTCTTGCTTATAAAAACTACTTACCGATTTCATTAATCAATACTGATTTGAAAATGATGACCCTGATTATAGCAAACAGATTAAATTCAGTAACAGATATTGTGGTTTCTAGTTTTCAATCCCATTTCATGACAAGTAGGCAAACTATGGATAATTTACTAACATCATTTTAGAGTTTGTAGTATTCTCTCTCCAGATAGGCCTATAGTCAGTAAGCCAGCAATTGCATTTTCCATACATACTAGTAAACATTTCACAATGTTCATATTCCATCTATTAAAAACTAACAAAAGCCAACTATTCACCACCCTGCTTTCTTTTGTAAACATTCTAGTGCACGCTACAATTCAGCATCAAACTATATTTCTTCTAATGGTCTTACTGCCCCTCCTACCAGCATTTTCACAGGTATTTGTCAAGGTTGTCTCTTCTCATATTATCTTTTCATGACGCCCCTAGTGCCATTTGTTATTAGAGTATTCAAATCCCATACATAACTAATATTAATTGTATTAAAGGGTAAAAATGACATATTTTGCTAACAGCATATTAGTGTATATGACTAACCCTAAAATGTGCCTTCCACACCTATTAGACATAAGCAAAAACTACAGCTCACAAATTTGTAACTGTAAATTGAACTTTGTAGAAAAAGGCTTTATTAGCAGAGTGAATGTAACTGTATGAATGGAAAAAGACTACTGAATGAAGGCAAAGTGTGACCCAAGACAGCCTCTAGGGGGCACCCAAGCAAACTGACAATGCAGAAAAAATGTATATATTTTTCTGAAAAGAGCATCCCTTACTACAATGATTCAAGTTAATTCCACCAGCTGTACAGTTACAAAGGTTTAAGTTTGCCCATGAGATAGAAGAAGCGACATTGCATCAGTATCTAGTTTTTTAGTAAGATTAGCAAACATGGTAAGAGCACTAGAATATCAGTCTGCTTACAAGTGAGAATCCAGTAACAGAGAAAAAACCAGAGTGGCATTTCTAAAACCTGGATACATGTGTGAAAAGAAAAAAGTTATCAACACATAAAAAGTGCTGAAAAGGAAAGGAGGAACGACATGGTGAATCTGCAGTGTGTATAAGGTATTAGATGGAAGTAGTCTGAGGATGAGAGGAGGACAGCTGCCACATTTGAGGAAATACAAGGTAAAGCAACTTCTTTCCCCAGTTTTTAGCAGACTAGAAGGAAGTGTTGAGGAGCTTGTTTGGAAAAACTATAGCAAAAACTGAGAAGAAAGCATCAGGAGACAATGTTATGGAACTAACTTGTGCTTAAAGAATTAAAGGTAAGTTGAACCTTACGTAAAATGTGACAGTGACAACAGAAAGTACAGGCATACGAGATGAAGGTTAAAAGATGAAAGCATCAAACAAATGACTGCATAAAGTATTTTCATACAAGCAGATAAGAGTGATATCAAATAGGTGAATGGGGAATGGCGAGACCAGGTGTAAGGGGTGAAAAGTGAAGATGTAATGTTACGGATCCTGAAGGAGCTACTGGAGTTTCTTTAGTATAGGGGAAAATCAGATAAGATACTTAAGAATTTGCAAAGAAAATGTCTTGCTACACACACCAGTAAGCTGCATATAACAGGTCAGTGTGGACTGTTAAGCAGTGATTTTTCAAAGCGTTACTTTAGCAGATCTCAAGGTAGATTTGAACCATGCTATTTCTTACGAGTATAAGTGCTAATCACAAGTCACCAGAATTGAATACTGATAATGAAAGGCAGAATGTATATCACTGACTACAGAGATGCTGGTTCAAAGCTTATTTGGAACAGTGGCCAAGCAAAGTATAATAACATAGGCAAGGTTTAGAATGTCTAATTGAAATGCAGAAGCTTTAAACACATCTGTCGATAAATAATAACACAAAATCCAACCTGAGTACCCAAATGTCTAAAACATGTGCTCAACCTAAATGGGTTTTCAGGCAAAATGAAATTTAATATAATACAACAGGCATTTTTACAGGTGTATCCCTTTGTGGTTCACCTGCCTGTAATTATACACTCACTCCATGGCAAATCAAATAGCCAGTCATATAAAAAAGAAAAAAATATATTTTTCTCCAAGGCAAATGCAGTCTTGGTGTATTCAAAAAGTACACATTTCGAGCACAAACACATCACCAAAATATTTATTGAGTAAACACAAAATGAGCAATCCAAAATTTGAGTGAAAAAGCTCAATGCAAAAAAAAGTTATGTTTTGAGCAACTCAAGATAAACCCATATGCATATGTTTAGAAAAGGAGCTTGTGTGGTGATGTAGTTTATTCACAGAACAAACAGCTTGTTGATTTTATGAAACACCTAGCCATAACTATCAAAAAGGTTCACATTAAGTTAGGCTCACTCTACAGAATAAAGCCTTTCCTGACCAACACCACCAGAAATTCCATAGCCAAGACTCATGTACTTTCCAGCCTTCTATATGTCTCTCCAATATTCACCAATCAAAAAAAAAAACTGATTTAAATAAACTTGAGTCCTGTTATAACAAAATAGCAAGATTTGCCACACACCTCCCTTATAAATCACACCATTGCACCTCACTGCACCAACCAGAATGGCTTAAACTATCTAATCTTCAACCAATTAATTTTCATGCACAATGTTTCCCACCACCCACTGCGGTGGTGGTGCTGCAGTAGCGTTGTTGCCTCACAGTTAGACGTTGCCCGTTCGATTCTCAGTTAGACAGTCTTCTGTGTGGCGACATGCGTGAATGGCCGTTCTTTCGTTGAAGGTTGTGTGTTAGGCCCGGCAAGCCAGCACATAAACATCTACTGCCAATCATTAGCAGACCGGAGTTCCGCTGTGGCGACCCCTAACCGGGAAAAGCCGAAAGACACAAACAATGTTTTCCACCACCCAAGCAACTGCCCAGCTCTCAACGACCTAGTCCAGCCCTACTACAGCAGTGGATCCCTAAGATCGACTAACAAAGTGCTACTACATGTAACTAAATCTAACAGTAGCTACTGAGACTCCCTGTTAGCAAATAAAATATCTAAGTACTGCAATATTCCATATCCTAAACAATAATCAATAACACCAACACTTCCAAGTTTAAAATACTACTAAAGGAATACCTCAGCAACATATGGCTTTGCACTTGCACTAGGCCAGGATGAACTACCACATCATTACCTTTCATCCCTTACATACTATCCCTCTCTTTCCTAATCCTGTACTATCATACTGTATCAACCCCCCACATATTTCTCTTCTTTCCAGTACTTAACCTCAAGTGCTCTTATCCAGCCTATTGGAAGATGTAACTGTAGTGATACTCAGAAGCACACTGTTACTCTGTTGTTAATCACTATGCTTGTTCCTCCCCAGTTATGTATTATTCATTTTCAGCAGTTATCTGTAAGACATGCTATTTCATACTATAGCTTTATATCTGAATCATGTATGTCTATAATATGTGATGAATAATCAACTCATCTTTGCTTGCATGTATATATAAAATGAATTCTTTTTTGTGTTAAAATTCTTTTTGTAATGGAGCTTTTCTTCCCAGGCCTCCACTGAAAATGGGCCAATGGCCCAGTCAAACTTTCCCGGTAAACAAATGTAAATAAAATAATAATAATAATAATAATAATAATAATAGTAGTAGTAGTATTAAGAGATCTGAATTATGCAAGTCACCAGAGAAGGCCATAATCCCTGAGAAATATGCATTTTCTTAAAATATGAGTATCCTATATTTTATCATTCTTTTCTGCACTTGTTAACAGAGAACCTCTTGGTACCACATGCTTCTTTCACTTACACTGTCCAACATTGTGTTCTAGTTAGAGGAATCATGAAGTGCCAAGGTACCAGCAGGTGTGCTGGTAACAGCTCCAGAATAAAACAGGTAAATGTCATCATGGCTCATGGAAGCTTGTTACAGTACTGGATAAACATTATCAAAACACAGAAGGATATGTTCATCAAATCTGCAGGGTAGCATTACAATACCAGGAAAGTTTAAGTCATAAATGTTCTTCTTGTCGATAACTCCCAAGTCTAACCGTAGAAAATCTTTTAAAGCACAAATATCTAAGCACAACGTATAATCTTCGCCTCATCTCCTACCATACTGTTAAATATTTGTTTATAAAAATGCAGCAACAGGTTACATACTACTGGAACGTTCCTTTTCCCAAACTTTAAGGCAAGCAGTGTTTGGGAAAGAGCTCTTGATTTGTTTTCTCAGTTAGAATATGACCTGTCTTTGTCACTGCCTGTACCATACATATTGTTTTTTGTCTCTCCAAGTGGTATCTCCTATACCATGCAATTTCATGCCCCACTTATTTAAGACAGAGCATCACTGCAGCTCCTAAAAATCGTAGCTACTGTCTATTAATTAAAAATGTCAGTTCTACAACTACTGTATCTTCTTCCCTCCCTTGTATACAGATACTTTGCAGTTCACTTACACATTTGCCTTTTTGGTGGAAAACAGCCTCCTTGAACATGCCTCAAGTCATCTGAGCCTTTGCAGTTCTGATGCTGTCCTTTGAAGACAGTTGTTATCTTCTCTTAGCACTTCTAATTCTACATCATTCAGAAAAGTTACTGAAAGGTCTCTGAGCTGTATAACAGATGCAAGGCTTTAAATAACTGCTGTACTGCCCAAGAAATCAGCTCATCCTCATGCTTTCTCTATGACATCAGTTTAACGAATTTGCTAACTTCAGTAATGTGTGTGTGTGTGTGTGTGTGTGTGTGTGTGTGTGTGTGTGTGTGTGTGTGTGTGTGTGTGTGTGTGTGTGTGTGTGTGTGTGTGTGTGTGTGTGTGTGTGTCTGTATATAGATTTAGTTTACAAGCTCAAAATCTTAAAAATCTTAAAATCGCGAAATGTACATGACCGACACAAAAGTCCTGAATGGTTATTATACTGAAAGTTTAAATACTGACTATTTTAACATCACTTTAAGCATTTGTAATATATACCTATTCAAACATAGCAAACGCTATGTATGACACTCCAGGCACTGTTGTCGATCTCCACTCAACAGCAGTACTACAAAAAGTCAAAGAAGCACTCATAGGTGACAAATATATTTAACATTTGGATATATGTTTAAAACTGAAGAAATAATGTGTTTGCAAGTTTAATAATCTAGGGAAATGCAAAGCTTCTCAAAATATAAACAGTATATTTATTACATGTTGATTTATTAAACTTTAAGGTGCACTACAGCGAGCCTGTATTGAATACATGTAGAATAAAGTTTTCTTTTAAGAAAATGTAGATGTTTTTTTGCTAACAATACTGCAATGGTGGAGGGAGAGACACTTAAGCTTTGTACTTTAAATTTCGATATTATGAATGTTGGTGTTTTAAACTTTCAGTATAATAACCATTCGGGATTTTCATCTCGGTAATGTAAATTTCACCATTTTAAGTTTTCAAGCTTGTAAAGTAGATCCATATATGAGTGTGTGTGTGTGTGTGTGTGTGTGTGTGTGTGTGTGTGTGTGTGTGTGTGTGTGTGTGTGTGTGTGTGTGTGTATATACATACATATATATATATATATATATATATATATGGGTGTAGGACACTCTACCAAATGCCCTTTTCACTGAAAGTAAAACGGGCAAGCACAGTTTCGCGAAAGTACTTTTTCACCAGACCGCTAATATTCTGCCATCATTTTTTTCTATTTCACTGTCAACAGACCTGACCCAGATGAACAACTGGGCTGCCAAAAGAAGCTGAATACACTTACTTTTGCAGATGTAAAGTATTTCACTGGAGTGCTATTTTTTTTTTTTTTTGTTAGTGTTATTTACTAAAATTACTGCTTACCTCTGGTTCAAATGCTTGCTGAAAAAGGGTGCATGTGGACCAGGTCACTTACAGATTTAAAAAAAAATGAATTAATGAATAAGCAAATAAATAACCCTCCACTTCATTTCAAGATACTGATCTTCAGCATAAGTTGTTTACTTTGACTTCTTTCTCAGCTGATCGGTTGATCAACAGTCCCCCTCCACAGCTAGTCGGTCCAATTGTTCATATCTCTGGAGCAAGGCTTGCCACAAGTGACCATTATTCAGATAACTCTATGAAATGATTCAAGATTTTCTACATGGCTTCCACAGCCTTAACACATACATAACAAGGTGTAGGGGACAGTGTGCAATAGGCTGATGGGAAGGGACATCTCCTCACTTCCAAAGGTGGCATTCCCTCCAAACAACTCTGCCACACCCTGAGGCATGAGAAGTGAAATCCCCAGTTTCAGTCAGGGAATTAGCACCACCAAGCATGCCCCCAAACCCCAGTATCACCCAGGAGAGGTAAGTAGCAATGTCTTCCTTATTCCCCTCCTCCATGCTTGACTCTCTCAGTGCCCCCAAACCCCAGTGTCACCCAGGAGAGGTAAGTAGCCATGTCTTCCTTATTCCCCTCCTCCATGCTTGACTCTCTCAGTGCCCCCAAACCCCAGTGTCACCCAGGAGAGGTAAGTAGCCATGTCTTCCTTATTCCCCTCCTCCATGCTTGACTCTCTCAGTGCCCCCAAACCCCAGTGTCACCCAGGAGAGGTAAGTAGCAATGTCTTCCTTATTCCCCTCCTCCATGCTTGACTCTCTCAGTGCCCCCAAACCCCGCTGTCTCCCAGGAGAGGTAAGTAGCAATGTCTTCCTTATTCCCCTCCTCCATGCTTGACTCTCTCAGTGCCCCCAAACCCCAGTGTCACCCAGGAGAGGTAAGTAGCCATGTCTTCCTTATTCCCCTCCTCCATGCTTGACTCTCTCAGTGCCCCCAAACCCCAGTGTCACCCAGGAGAGGTAAGTAGCCATGTCTTCCTTATTCCCCTCCTCCATGCTTGACTCTCTCAGTGCCCCCAAACCCCAGTGTCACCCAGGAGAGGTAAGTAGCAATGTCTTCCTTATTCCCCTCCTCCATGCTTGACTCTCTCAGTGCCCCCAAACCCCAGTGTCACCCAGGAGAGGTAAGTAGCAATGTCTTCCTTATTCCCCTCCTCCATGCTTGACTCTCTCAGTGCCCCCAAACCCCGCTGTCTCCCAGGAGAGGTAAGTAGCCATGTCTTCCTTATTCCCCTCCTCCATGCTTGACTCTCTCAGTGCCCCCAAACCCCAGTGTCACCCAGGAGAGGTAAGTAGCCATATCTTCCTTATTCCCCTCCTGCATGCTTGACTCTTTCAGTGCTGGGATTGTTAATTTAACTGTGGTCATCTGGCTCAAAGTTGAGGATTCACCCCCTGCACAATGGAGCCAATCTTAAGAGAGACATTTGTTTTTTTATTCCTCTTGGGGACTACTGTCTCTGTTTATTGACACACCAGCATGTTGCAGTTTTGAATCAGACAAAACTACTGGGGCTGGAGGGGCTACAAAAACTGAATGTGATGGGTTTGTGACACTGTATTTATACCAAGTTCTGTGTCATAAAGCTTCTATTTATTTGGCAGATAACTGTCCTCCTTATCCATAACAGGAACAGCCTTTCCAGTCCTGAATGTAGCTGTAACACTTTACAAATATATATGTTTTATGGTTGATAAGGGTATAAGGGTGTCATACAATTCAGCTATCACTTCACCTAATCACAGGTAGTCAAAATAAATGATCTAATCACAGTTGCTCTAATGATACTTTCCAGTGCATTTTACCAATGATGACTGACAATAAGGAAAGCTTGTCAGTGTTTGATTACTGGTATGAATTTTCGTAAAGATTTATAAGTAATATAATTTTCTTTATTACAGTGTGCTGGATTGTGTGAGCTGGTTTTTCCCCTTTTTCCACTGTAGTGTGACCAGGGAGATGTTATTTATAAGTTATGGGGGTTGGGGGGACATGGATTTTGTAGGAGTGCTTTCCCCAACCGGCATGAGTTATGTTGGGTTAGACAAAGTGTGTTCAGATGTATAGTATTCAATCATTTGTGTTTAGATATTCTGTCTTTTAGATCAAATGACACACACACACACATACATATCTATATATACGGGTCTATTTCATAACATTGAAATTTCATATAACACTACCATAACATCGAACATTCAAAACACTGAAAACCCAAAACATTGAAAACTCAGAAGATTGAAAGTATGCTTCATAACATTGAAAACTACATTGCACAAGTAAATAAGATCCCATCCACCTACAACAACACCTAACTAACAAACACACTTTCTACTACTTTTCTGCAGGGGGGCAAGCCCCCCTGCACCCGCCATGTGGGGGGGTCTGCCCCCCCACACCCCCCATAAATTAAATATACCAACTCCAAGATCGCACTACAGTGGGAAAAAGTTAATTTCCTAACTTTTTTCCACTGTAGTGTGATCTTGGAGTTGGTATATTTAATTTATGGGGGAGTGCAGGGGGGTAGAAAGTGTGTTTGTTAGTTAGGTATTGTTATAGGTGGAGAGGATGTTATTTACATATGCACTGTAGTTTTCAATGTTATGAAGCACACTTTCAGTGTTCTGAGTTTTCAGTGTTTTGGATTTTTAGTGTTTTGGGATTTAGATATTTTGGTTTGAATGTTATGAAATTCAACATTATGAAATTTCAGTGTTATGAAGTAGACCCATATATGCATATATATGGATCTACTTCATATAGTCGACTTACCATTTCATCAAATTTCACATCATCGAGGCCACATTCTCGAAATCTTAAAATAACAAACTCCTGGAACACCTTATTTTCCTTCCATGAAACCAACCACTTGGCCACAAT